>NC_060904.1:17965810-17970810 GCF_014805685.1 Silurus meridionalis | reverse complement strand
CAAATATATATATGTATATATAGCCAATCAGAATGCAGGACTCTGAAACTTGTGGGCAGAAAAGTGTGCTTGCATTGTAATACACACACACACAAACACACAAACACACACACACACACAAGTGTAAATGGAGGGGAATACCTGTCTCAGCTGGAACACACCACCGGTGCTGATGTCTCGGTTGGGATGAAGCTCCACAGCTGAATACACACCCAGCTCATTCAGCTCCTGTATGGAGACCCATAACTCGATCCTGCGCGACACCTCACTCCATCTGAGACACACACACACACACACACACACACACACACACACACACACACACACACACACACTTAGAATATATCTGCATGCACATGGAGCTCTACAAATAACCACACAATGCATAACAATAACAATAACATGTACAGATATGCACACACACACACACACACACACACACACACACACACACACACACACACACACACCTGTCCCGGAGTGTGCGTGTCTTGGCCTGTAGTGTGTTCAGTTCCCATTGGGCGTGTCCGTTCCCGGCACAACGATGTCCCCACACCTCAATGGCCAGAGCTCCGTCTGATATGAACTCCACAAACTCATCGGAGACATGAACCACGTAGTCCTACAAACACACACACATACACACAAACACACACACACACACACAACACAATTATGTTAGTATGCTAGTAAGTATTAAAACATTACACAATTCATTAACAGTTTTCATTTCAACCAATCAGAGACGGATGATTCGCTGTGTGTGTGTGTGTGTATGTGTTTATATGTGTGTGTGTGTGTGTGTGTGTGTCACCTTGCAGTGATCGAAACATATAGTAAATTGTGCATCCCCAGTACAGGAAGTGGGTGTGTCTGGGCTGACCATGGGCGGGGCCACTGTAGGCTCCGCCTGCTCCCAGAACGTGTACTGACAGAAAACGAAGTTAGAAAGGTTGAGCGGCAAACCCATCGCTTTACGAATCCGAACCTGCAAACACACACACAAACACAAACACACACACACACACACACACACACACACACACAAAAAAGAACGTCATTTGAATCATCTTTAATTATGAAGGAACAGGGGGAAGTCCTGATTGTGTGTGTATGTGTGTGTGTGTGTGTGTGTGTATGTACCCTGCAGGTGAGTTTCTTGGCCATGTGGACAATCTCGCCATTGGTGTCCATCACCTCGTAGCTGCTGCTCTCACTTGAGTTCTCAGACGAGTCGTCTCCGCCCACCAGCCGCTCGGGCACCGCCCCACACACTCGCGTCAGCTCTACATGCAGCCGGCCCACTACCTGCACACACACACACACACACACACACACAATCACATGAATCTAAAAAGTAACACACATTAGAAGGTCCAAACATCAAGTTAGTGTAAATTTCACAGGAGCTTCAGTACCTCCCCCTGCTGGCTGATGATGGGAACTGCATACTGAAGTTTCACATCGTGGAAGAGGACCTCTAAGAAAACATTGGCGACGCCGATCAGGTTGTGGTTCTCCTGAGCTTCGTAGAACGGGTCGGCCTGCTTGCTGTGCGGCTTCGTCGGCTGACAGGAAGAGCACAAACGTCATAACCACTTTCCGTTCGTTAATCTACAGGAAACTCCACCACAGCAATGATTTTATAAAGAGTGTACAAACGAGTGGTTGCTAAAGAAAAACAAGCTGCACTAAAGATAAAAACTGATGTTTTGTTTGGGTCTCTCACCGTGTTCCGTCCTCCTTCCTTCCACTCCCTGTAATGGTCCCTCATGTCTACCAGCTTGTTCTCCAGCTTCTCGATGGTCCAGACCTGCGTGCCTTTGCCTTTGCGACGCACCTGGATAGCTGGCTCGCTCACGATTGCTCCTTGCTGAACCGCAAACACAACATACATGTTCAATCCTCACTGCTGATTGGACGGAAAGCCCATGAGGAATGAGGTTCTCGTTCTCACCTTGCGATTGGCGCTCAGGTGTGAGGCAGGGATCTGCAGAGTGACCTTGTAGTCGGTGTGTTTCACCATCTCCTCCGACAGGAAGTTGGCCTCTCGCACAAGCGTGTTGGCACGGACCACCTGCTCTCGCAGCCGAGACAAACTCTGCCGGAACATCTCGTCTCTGAAACACACACACACAGGCATGTAGTTCATTTCCTTACATATCTTATACAAACATCTTGTGTGTGTGTGTGTGTGTGTGTGTGTGTGTGTGTACCTCTCCTCGGTCCACAGGCCCATCTTGGAGTGTGTGGTGTGTGTGGGGAAGGTCAGACGGTCGCTGTTGCTGCGCTGGTGGTGCTGAGAAGATCTCTCGGGGGAAAGCTGCTGTCGGAGGAGCTCCAGCTCTCTCTCATAACGCAGACGCTGCTCCTCTAACGCCGAGCGCTTCTCTTCCAAGTACTGCTTCTCCAGCACCTGGACCACGTTCTGGATCGGATCTACAAGGGCACGAGGAACAGAACTGAAATAAATATCCGGTTTATTCCTGAGATCTGGAACAAGAAACAGCTGATACAAGAATCCAGGCTTCTGATTGGTGCAGAAACTAAATACGATTGTCAGAAAATCCTAAAAACTCCCTTGAAGTGCCACCAGGTCTGCTCTCAAGGGCTGCATGGCCCTTGTGCCAATTTATTTGATTACACACACACACACACACACACACACACACACACACACACTCTCTCTCTCTCTCACACACACTCACCGTTACCCCCCAGCGTTTTCATCATGACCTCCATCTGAGCGAACTCGTAGCTGTAGTCCTGCTCAGACGAAGCCTCACTCGCCGTCTCCACATCCACGTCTACAAAACTCGAGCGCGGAGACTCGCGCTCCAGATCCTTCAAACGGTCACGCCGCTTACGCTTCGGCAGGTTCGCTCTGCACACACACACACACACTCGGACTGAGCAGCATGATCCTGCACTGAGAGGAAGGTTTATAAAAGGATCTTATATAACCGTTTTTCTCACCTGAAGAAGTGATTATTGCCCCATAAGATGCGATCTCCATGCCACAGGTGTACGCTGGAGTAAACTGTGGTCCCATTCACACACGTTCTGTGGAGGAAAAGAGAAAAAAACAACCATATTACACACATTTAATTAAAAATATCATATATCTAACACTGTACATTATAGTGAGTTAAATGCAAATGTATTTCCACACTGTATGTGTGTGTGTGTGTGTGTGTGTGTGTGTGTGTGTGTGTGTGTTCTGACCTGGCATTCTCTATGGGACAGAGTGTGATGTCACCGTCAACAGCGATATCGATGACGCAGTGCTCTGGCTGAATCCCAATACCGAACAGCTGGATGTCCTGAGACGTGTCTGCTCCTACACGTGTGTGCTCCTGAACACACACACACACACACACACACACACACACACACACAAGCATTTAACAAGACACGTCTCAACGGAAACTGACAAATACACAGGCCACGCCTTCTTAACTATAACTGAGACATGTAGGCCACGCCTTCTTTATTAGAACTGAGACATGTAGGCCACGCCTTCTTTATTATAACCGAGACATGTAGGCCACGCCTTCTTTTTAAGAACTGAGACATGTAGGCCACGCCTTCTTTTTTAGAACTGAGACATGTAGGCCACGCCTTCTTTTTAAGAACTGAGACATGTAAGCCACGCCTTCTTTTTTAGAACAGAGACATGTAGGCCACGCCTTCTTTATTAGAACTAAAACATATAGGCCACGCCTTTTTTTTTTTACTACAACTGAGACATGTCAGACACAGAAACCACGCCTCCTCTAAGACTGACAGACACTTAGGTCACGCCTCCTTCACTAGAACTTTAAAACAGAATAAAACTGTTCTGTTGCTGGATTAAAGGTTTTACACAAGAACTTTCTCGTTAGGTCGGAGGTCAGCGTGTGAGTGGGCGGAGTCAGTAAACACAGCGCTCACACTAACAGCTCGTGGGTTTATCAGAGCAGTCAGGACAAATATGTTATTGTTCGCTCTGGTTTTCAGTCTGAGCCGCACAGGATTGTGGGAAAACTGGTGCGGCAGAGCTCAGGACACAGGCAGCAGCAGGACGACAGGTTTTCAGATGAACTTTGAGATGTTATTAGGGTAATTTGCATGGAAGTGATCAGGTGTGTGAAACCAGACTGTGAACGTTCTGCTGGTTTCTTCTGTACCTTGAGATAGTAAACGAGGAGCTCGTTGAGGGCAGGGTCAGCGTTCAGGTTGACCAGGAAACATTTATCTTCTCCAACCTTAATCCCTGAGGACTCCAGAGAGATTCCCATACTCTCTAGCTGCTTCTGTCTCTCCTGAAGAGATGTGAGGAAACATTGAGAATTTATTTCTTTAATGAATGTGATCTCCAGCGAAAGCATGTATGTGCATGGATGAGTGTGTGTGTGTGTGTGTGGTTATGAAGCACCTGTGCGATCTCCTCGGTCTTCCTGAGTTTCTCCTCCCAGGTGACGGTCATCTCTTGGATTAGCTTCTCCGACTCCTGTAGCTTCTCCTGCAGCTCTGGGGCTTTTAGAGACTGACACACACACACACACACACTCCATGAAAATCCATGATCTTAAGTGTGTGTGTTTTCTTTATTTTGTGTGTGTATATTTGTATGTGTGTGTGTGTGTTTCTCTCTGACCTCGGCCTGTGTGAGCTGCACCCTCAGCTTCTCGACTTCTTCTCGCAGTTCCCTGATGATGCGAGCGTTGGGGTCCTCGTTGACCACGGCATGGTTGATGATTCTCTTGGCGCGGTCAGCGTATCGCAGTGTGGAAAGCGTCTCCTCGTAGTTATCAGCCGCCGGACTTACCGTGGCGATCATAGCCGTCTTACTGTTCCCACCCAGATTATCCTAAACACACACACACACACACACACACACACACACACACACACACACACAGGGGCCACAACACCAACAAATCACTTCAGCTGTCACGTTTTAGATTACAACACACAGCAGACTACAACATGTGACACACCTTTCTAGCGAGAGGTGT
>NC_060904.1:17930810-17960810 GCF_014805685.1 Silurus meridionalis | reverse complement strand
CACCCGACCCCGAGGCTCCTAATACCCACGATGCCCCTTGCCGACTTCTCAGTACTAGCTTAGCATTTTAAACTTATTTTTGTTTATTAGAATTTAATTTACACGTTTATTTTTCATAAAGTATCAAAAATCAAGTGTCAATTCCCTCTTTAATCTTTATATCACTTTATTTTACTTTTTCTATCCATCATTTCTGTTTATTGTTTATATTATTAAAAGATGGACAAACAGAGAGACAGACAGACAGACAGACTGACAGACAGACACCAGTCTGTCTGTTTTTCAGACACTACCAGAAAAAAGAAAGCATCTCACACTCCAAAGAATTCAGTAATCCTGAAAGGGGCTACATTTTTTGCCTCGTCTCTAAATTAGGAGGCACCAGTGTGTGTGTGTGTGTGTGTGTGTGTGTGTGTGTGTGTGTGTTTCAAGGGCGCATTCCAACAATGTAGCTTTGAACACACACACACTGGTCCACTGTTTCTGCTCATCCTCTCACATTGTGGCCTTTGTGGGCGTTTCACAAGATCTCCAGGCTCCGACACACACACACACACACACACACACACACACACACACGCACACACACACTTATACCCTGCCCTGTCTCCACGACAGGAAGCGAAACACTATTTCTATAAATACATTTTTGTGTGGAGGAGCGACGTGAGACATCTGACACATCAACGTCAACAGCCAATGAAAAGTTGGATGCAGGAGCATGAAACTTGTCTTTCACTTGAACTGGAAACTCAAACCAGTTCCAGCAGGAAGACGCCCTTGTGCACAAAGTTCCCACTGGGTTAATGGCTGATGATGTAAATTCCAGATTAGATGAGGTTCAGGTCTTTCAGATGCTCTGGTTTTGCCTTCAGTAGATCTGGCTATGATTGACAGGTCAGACTACGCATGCCCCGCCCATCTCTTGTTAAAAAGTGTGTGATGTATAAACTTTGAATAATTTGTAATTGTTTTTTTATAGCGTTATGTTAAAATTGTATAAATTCTTACCTTGGATTGTTTCCTGCAGGTCCCGAAGGTCAACGAGGTCATCATACAGACGTGAGAGACAAAGAAAGGAAAAGAAATAACAAGTTAATCGTATTCCTTCAGTCATCGAGTCGTTCCTTCAGAATGAGTCACCGTTTCAAGGCCTCGGAGTCGGCGGGTTTTCTCATGACTCGTCTCATCGAGACGATTACTGCAGTACGCTCAGTTACCAAGGTACGAGTCTGTACACCGCGCCGACCAGGGGGGCAAAAACTTTTATCAAATACTTTCATCCACTCAGGACTCGACAGTAGAGGAGGAGAAGCTTCATCTCTGTTTCAGTTCTGTGTGAATAAAGTTTAGAATGAATGTGTTTCAGGGGATGAAGAGGAGAATCATTTATTTATTCACTTACGTCTCGTTACTTTCATTTTTCTTTTTTTGTCTTTCTCTTTCTGTCTCTCTCATCTGTCTGTCTCACTCTCTCTCTCTTTATCTCTGTCTATTTCCATCTGTCCTTCTCTCTTTCTTAATCTGTCTCTCTCTCTCTCTGTTTATCTGTCTGTCTCTCTTTATCTCTCTCTCTCTCTATTTATCTCTCTCTCTCTCTCTCTCTCTATTTATCTGTCTCTCTCACTTTTTCTTTATCTGTCTGTCTGTGCTGAGACCAGGAAGGTCAGAGCTGTGTGTGTGTCTGTGTGTTTGTGCGTCTGTGTGTGTGTGCATGTTTGTGTGTGTGTGTGTGTGTGTGTGTGTGTGTGTGTGTGTGTGTGTGTTTTGTGTGTGTGTGTGTGTGTGTGTGTGTGTGTGGGTGGGTGGGTGCTTGTGTGCGTGTGTTTATTTTACATTTGAAACATATTGCAACATCTCTTCCATCTCCCTCACACTCTCCTCACACTCTCCTCACACACTCACACTCTCCTCACACTCTCCTCACACACTCCTCACACACTCCTCACACACTCCAGCGCCATCAACAAAGCTGAGCCAAACAGGAAGTGACCTCCTCTTTCCAAAGTGTAATAAACACCTCATTACAAAACCAACCGCATTTCTGCACCAACACAGTGTGTGTGTGTGTGTGTGTGTGTGTGTGTGTTGGTGTGTGTGTGTGAGAATCTGAGCTAGCAATTTCTGAAAGCAATCCGAACAAAAAAGATCCTTCCTTTTTTAGAGGCTCCTCCTGGTGGCGCCGTGTTTTCAGAGATGACGTGAGCGAGCACGTTCCCCAGAGTGTATCGGGCGTATCGTGGTTTCTCTCTGATACACACAGACGTTCAGTAACGCACGACTTTCTAAACAACAACATCCATTTTTTTCCTGTTTATGATTCATCCCATACAGAACTCAGTAACGAGAATCAGGTGCTGTTCAGGCACCTCGGGGGTGAGGGGAGGGAGAAGGGGGTGACAGAGGGTAGCGTGATGTGTCTGTGTTGTTTTGAAAAGTGGATCTCAAACGAGCCTCTGGTCTAAGGTCTGATTGGTTACAGATTCTTGGCCTTGGAGGAAGGACCTGAAACCCAGTTGGTGTTGGTGGTGTAAACTATGGAGTAACGGGTAATGATGGTTTTGGAAGGTAAAAATTGTGGTCTGATAAAAAATGGGCAAGGTAAATAGTTAGTTCCACTGAGCAGTGATTGAATATAAAGGTTAAATGAGGGTTTGTCGATCTGCTGAAAGCTCAAACCCTGCCCACGTCTTCAGGAACCTGATGAGACGGTGAAAAAATTCTTAAAGCCGTGAAATCCCTCAGAGCCTCTGCCAGTCAGTGACGGGACGAGGAGAACATTACACGCTTCGCTGGTGCAGAGCGTATCAGATGAAAGCGAGCTTTGGCTAATCACCTCGGCCTGTGAGCGCTGGAGTGAAGCATGATGCGGTGTGAGGGAGGAGTGGATTGAGGTGGGGTGGGGTTGTAAGGGGGGCACCTGTCAGCCTCGGGTAGGAATTAGGCTGGAAAACCCCCTGTCTGACACAGACACGTCACCAGAGGCCAAATACCCTCCGTCTGTCTGTCTGTCTGTCTGTCTGCATCAGGTTCTCTCTCTCTCTCTCTTTTCTCTCACACACTCATATTTCAAATCGGACCATGGCATCTCATGGAACGTTTTGAAACCGGAGTGTGAGCGTCTCAGTGCTGCACACGCTCTGTGAATGGGAATGAAGCCCCCTTCACGCCCCCCCGGGGCAGGTTTGCTGCTCACTTACCACCGTCTGTTTACTCGAACTTCACCGTGAGAATCACATGAAGCAACACGCCAAGAGTCGAGGAACAAAAATGAGCAAAACAAAAGCCCCAGTGGAGTGTGAACAGGAGGTGGAGGTGCACCTGAGGCTAAAACTCATGCAGTATTAAATCTAATCTTTTACTTCAATTCCAACTGTTTTGTAAATGCACCTGCGCACATACAGAACAAAAGTTCTGTGGAGTCCAAATAGGAAATTTTTTGTCTCTAACAGAAGAACTTGTGTGAGACCGGAGAACAGTAGAGATGATGAGATCAGACTCCCTCACCCCCACACTCACACATGGAGGTGGAAGTGTAATGGTTTGGGGGTTGTTTTGGGTTTGAAGGTTCTGGAAAGTGAAAGTGAACCAACATGGGCTCCGATTCTACACTTCAACACCATGTAATTCCGTCTGGACGTACGTTCAGACACTCAACCAACTGTAAATAAAAAAAGAAATAATAATGAAGTCTTCACATTTCATTGTTGGCGAGTGGCCACATCGACTGTAAACACACACACACACACACACACACACACACACACACACACACCAGAGTGATAGGAACAGGTGTCCTGAAAACTTGAGAGGAAAAACACACACCCGACGTCCGGCTGATCTCTCACAGCGATTAGACGAGCCCCAACGAGCCTTTCGGGAAAACGCTGACTAAACACAAGCAGCTTTTACACCGAGATCTTCAGACACTGCGAGGAGACAAATCCAAACGATTCCTCAGACAAAAGTACGGAAAAAACTCACAGATCCGATCGCCAGTTTTAATCCTGACGCAAGGAGAGAGATTCAATTGGATGTGCTTCATGTGTTGGAGGGGCACATGCTGATTCTCCTCAACCAATCATACGCATCTGATCTCAGGTATGAGGAAGAGGGCAGAGTGTCTCGTACGTAAATATCGATCCACAGCCAGATGTACGTTACACAATTTCAACACACAACATAGAGGCTAATAAAAACATTCCGGCCAATCAGAACCGAGCGTTTGTACAATTACACTGCAAACGAAGCGAACACAGAGTTAAACCTGGAACAGCTCCTTCAGACATGAAAGCGAATAGGCCACGCCCACCAAGAACAAAATACGTCACATGACGCTGTCTTCCTGGAAGCGTCGCTGAGAGCCGAGTCGCACTTGAGTGTGTGTGGAGAGATAAAAGCTGCACGAGCTTCTCTACCTCGGGTCATGGCTCTAAATTTGGGTTAATGTTTGTGTGTGTGTGTGTGTGTGTGTGTGTGTGTGTACGTACTTCACGACTGACTGCTGTCCAGCTAGCCATGATCTAACTCCCATTTCCAGATGACGCTATTAAACACCATCAGCTTTCTTTCTCTTTTCCACAGGGATGTGTGTGTGTGTGTGTGTGTGTGTGTGTGTGTGTGTGTGTGTGTGTGTGTGTGTGAGAAAGTGTGTAATTTCCTTCTGGTGAATCATGAAGCACAGAGGCGGGATTTCCTGCAGTGATTGAAGCCTCTTTCGTTACCTCAGACAGTGAGACAGAGCCGAGACACTGATCTGATACGTGATAAGTGAGGAGTAATGAAGCGGGAGTGATGCAGTTACAGGAAACTAATCAGAGATGAGTGTGATGAAGCAGAGTCACTGTTACAACGCGTTCTGAAATGATGAATACCACCACGCTTCTCTACCACCACCACACTTCACAACCACCACCACGCTTCACTTCCACCACCACGCTTCACTACCACCACACTTCACTACCACCACGCTTCACTACCACCACGCTGCACCACCACTACTACCACCACCAAGCTTTACTACCACCACACTTCACTACCACCACGCTTCACTACCACCACCAAGCTTCACTACCACCACACTTCACTACCACCACGCTTCATTACCACCATCACGCTTCACAACCACATGTCACAACCACCACCACGCTCACAACCACCACCACGCTTTACCACCACCACGCTGCACTACCACCACCAAGCTTTACTACCACCACACTTCACTACCACCACGCTTCACTACCACCACCACGCTTTACTACCACCACCATGCTTCACTACCACCACCATGTCACAACCACCACCACGCTTCACTACCACCACCATGCTTCACTACCACCACCACGCTTTACTACCACCACCACGCTTTACTACCACCACCACGCGTCACTACCACCACGCTTTACTACCACCACCACGCTTTACTACCACCACCACGCTTCACTACCACCAAGCGTCACTACCACCACCACGCTTCACTACCACCACCACGCTCACTACCACCACGCTTCACCACCACTACTACCACCACCATGCTTCACTGCAATGCTGTCTGTATTTCCTGTATCCTATCATCACCTCCATGTAGTTCAGCAGCTCATTTGAACACGTCCGATTCAATGCAGAACACGTTTTTTTTCTTCTATTATCACGTTCTCACTCTACCCGCTATTCAACCCCGGTATTAGAGAGCGAGGGTTAATGAGCAGCGTCGTGTTCACACCAAACTCACCCCCATCAACAACCACCGTTATAACAGGTAATAACACTGTAAATACATCAGACCAAGATGGATGAAGAAGGAGGACGAGTGCTCAACCAACACCTTCATCTCACCTCAATCTGCTCCGAATCGGGAATAGTTCAGGATATTTAAAGGGTGGAGCTGTTCCTCCCTAACACACACACACACACACCCACACACACACACACACACACACACACCCACACCCACACACACACACAGAAATCCAGGAACGCAGCCCGGATCATATTCAGCACACTGCTGATTATTCCGACTCGGACTGATGCAGCATGAAGAACATCAGTGCCGTGTTTTACACCAACACTGTAACAAACTGCTGTCATGTTCACGTGAAAAAAAAACACGTTATTCATCAGTTCCTTTGTAAAACGTTTTGTACGTAAACCATGAAATCAGATCATCCTGCAGCTCGGATTCTGCAGAAAAACGCAAACATTCCAAAAGCAATCGTATCAAACTAATCCATCTAAATACACCAATTTCACACACCTTCATACACCACGCATAAACACGTGACGTGTAAAAAAATTACGTGGAGTTTTTTTTTTAAACTAATCCCGTCTGAATAAGGCTTTAAAAACAATTACAATTTAGATAAACGCAATTAAATTTTACTTTCTTGTGCAAAAAGTGTTTCATACATGTCATATAAAAACACGTGTTTACACGTTTTTTATTGATGTTCAGTTATTTATCTGGGTTTTGTGGCTTTTTGAACATTTCCTCGAAATCGTGCAAAAAAAGTCCTGGAAAGTGTGCTGGAAGTGTCTCAGATGGTAGAACGATGCTTTGAGAAGCTCGATCTGGATCTGTACCTGTTTTCTCCCTTATTGGAAGGTGGAGGGTGCAGGATGGTCTGGTTCTCCTCCATTTCCACCACACATTTGGTGCTCAGCTCGATCTCTGCAAAGCACAACACGAGAACATTAGGGGGAAAAGTTCTCCAGGAGCATGCTAAAGAGCATGAACTTAACAATTCAAAAAGCTTTCCCATGGACTTCAGAAACACCAGTTTGAGAAACTACCATGCAAGTTCCTCTAATGTTCCCCTGCGCCATGAGGTGATATGATGCAGCACTAAGACCCGTTAAACCCATTTTTCTGGTGCACCCAGGAATTGTGAACATGATGGAAAGATTCGGATCAGATCCCGGACTCACCCCTGCGGTTCATGGGCCGGACTCGGACCGCCACTTTTACCTTCGTATCCGACATTTTCATCCACTTTGGTGCGCCTCAGTGACCTACAGGAGGAGAACTAGCTGTGAGGCGAGTCTCAGGAACAAGGCAAAGAAGAAAAAGTCTTCTAGATATCTCCGGGAGCACAAAGGACCACGTCTGAAGGCAAGAAAGGCTTTGAAACCGCGGTTCAATCCTCCCATCGCCGCCGCTCCCGGAGAAGAACTCATCAAAACTCCGACATGATCCTCTGCGTTCTCCCCCAAACCTGGAGCTCGGGCTGGGAAGACCCGCTCCACAGGGCTGCATCCCAATCCCACTCAGGATGCCCTCTAGAGCAACCCTAGATAGGGTGGGACACCACCGCACGGCGGGGGTTAAATAGGGCACTTGTGTAGCCCATAGCAAGGCGTTTGGGACGCAGCCTCGGAGTCCAGCCTCGGTCAGCATCCCGACCGCCATCTTCCGCTTCGTGAGTGGGTTTGAAATCACTCGGTTTTGTTTCTTTTTGTTTTTTTCATAATATTAATGAATTATTGTATTTTTTAATTATCATAGTCATGATTCGTTTCTAAAAATCCGAAATAAACGATTTGGAAAAGCGCCTCAGGAATAAAAAGTACAGACCCACAGGAATTATGCAGAAATAAATCAGAGTAGGGAGGAAAACCAGGGCCGTATTCCAAACGGGGATGAGCGGCACAAATAGTGCACTGCGTAGCGCGTGCCAATCATTACTCCAAAACAGGAGAGTAGTGCACCTAAGAAGGGAGGAGGGAGAGGTTTAGGATTCGGCCAGGCTTTGGGTGCTATTCAGTGGATTTATATAATCATAACCAATTATCATTATTATTATTATTATTATTATTATTATAAATCATAATAATAATAACAATGTTATTTATTAATTTATTACATTATTTGTAATAAAAACACAATATAAAATCCAACATTCTGTTCTGCTGTTCATCTGCTGTTCTATCTATCTATCTATCTATCTATCTATCTATCTATCTATCTATCTATCTATCTATCTATCTATCTATCTACTGTAGCACTCTCTCCCCTTTTTTATCTCTACCTTCATATTTCCATAACTCACTCTCTCTCTCTCTCTCTCACACACCTCTCTCTCTCTCTCTCTCACACACACACTCTCTCTCTCTCTCACACACTCTCTCTCTCTCTCTCTCTCTCTCTCCTTCCACTGTACATGTATCACTCTATTTGTCTCCCGTCTTTCTACCAGCAGGTTGGACCTTGTTTTTCTTTTTTATTCCGCTATTAAATCATCTTCAGCTTAGTAAACTTTTCTCATCCCTCACTCCTGCTGTACAGATCCGACATGACGAACTTCAACATCTATTTATTTATTTATTTATTTATTAAAGTCTCTGTGATTAATATCAATTGTATTTTATTGTGTATGTTTTATTTGACTGTTTCATTGCGTACAAACACGTAAACGTGACACTATACACACACACACACACACACACACACACACACACACACACACTCGGTGAAGGAACATCTGCGGAAAAGCCTCGAATCGTCCTGAGGGGGGCGGAAACTTTTGCACCGAGTCATGCGATTTATTTGCGTTTTTTTTGGATGTTTAGTTTGGGTGAAACACATCGTCTATACGAACTTATGATGTGGTATGTGTGTGTGTGTGTGTGTGTGTGTAAGAGAAAAGGCTTTCCACCCAGAAAACAAACAATTAAATAAATAAATAAAAAGCATTTTTCTTTCATTTCAAATAAATAATGAAATGTAACCCTTAATTTTACTATTACGATCTACCAAACATCATTTAATAAAATACATATATATGTACACACACACTCACACACACTCACACACACACACACACACACACACACACGAAACCCTTATGACGTCATAATTCGAAGTTCTCTGAATGTCGATCGCTGTATAAGTCCTCGGTGCGGCTCATGTACATCTTAACGGTGTGATCTCCAGCATCCAGGACGATCAGCGTGTCGTCGTCAGTTGTCGCTAATCCCACCGGACGCACCAGTCCCTCTTGAACCAGTGGAATCATCTCTGGAGCTTCACAAACGTCCCCCAAACTCCACACGAGTCCACGCTGCGTATCGGCTACCAGCAGCCCACCGTTTCTGTTGAAGGTCACGGCCGAGATGTTCATCCTCAAATTGTCAATCTGCCTGAGGAGCTCAAAATCTCTTCCAAACACCTTCAGGCGCGTCTGCTCTGCGTCTTCTCGCACCTGGAGATGTTCCACCACGACGACGCGTCTAGATGCTTTACAGCAAGCAACAGCTCGGGGGGTCTTCAGATCTTTCACCGTGACCTTCTTCGCCAGAACCACGCCGCTTCCGAAGTCTAGAACGATCTGCGTAAGCGTTCCGGCTTCGGCATCCGTCACCAGGATGTTCCCCAAGAGGTCCACGTCAACACCCCAAGGGAGCTGAAACAGGTCTGAGACCGTGGCCAGGGGACGTCCTGTTGACGAGAACACCTTGACTGAGCGATTTCCAGCATCCGCCAAGACGACATGGCCGCCGGGAGCAACGGCGATGTCTAAAGGATGGCAGATTTCAAAGCTGTCGTGACCGTAGCGCCCAAAACTGCGCAGGTACTGACCACGACACCCGAACACGGTCACTCGCTCGTGCCCGCCGTGGGCCACCAGAACGTCCTGCGACGCCCTGAACACAACCACACCCGTCGGGTTAATGAGCGGACCCCATCCCCCGAAGGCACCATGCAACTGCATGACCCCTGACCCAAGATTTCCCTCAGATTCTTGGGTTTTTTTTCGCGGGAAGAACGGACGAATGGTTTCCTGGAGGTCGACAAGGACCTGGCATTCGTAGGTGTCACCTTGACCGCATTGCTTCCTGCAGAAAGGACACTCGAGACGATGGGACACGGTGTGAGACAGGGCGCAGACGCACCCCAGACAGATCACGTGACCGCAGGGAAGGTTGCGTGGTCTTCGAGCTCTGGGTTGAGATGAAAACGTCTCGAAACACACTTTACACTCAAGCAGATCGGAATAGATCTCATCAAGGATCTCCTCAGCTCTTCTGGTGGGGTTCATGGAGGTCTCGGACATCCTGCTCGTGAGGAACTTCACTTCCGAGAGTGAGAGAGAGAGAATGAGAGAGGGGGAGAGAGAGAATAAAAGAGGGGGAGAGAGAGAATGAGAGAGATGAGAGAGTGGAGAGAGAGAGCGAGACAGAGAGGAAAGCAGGGAGAGCTTAACAGAGGCGCCATGTTTGCTGGGTCACGTGACTCAGGCAGACTGCTGTGTTTTTGCTGCGATCTAGTGGCCAAGAAGCGTAAGAACAACAAAATAATACATATAGAAGGAATATCATAATATTTAGAATAAACAGTAATTTATAAATAAAGCAGGAGATCTTCCACACACATCCAACCCATGTAAAGGAGATCTTTAATGAGCAGCTTTGTGCACAAAATTGGTGGAACAAAAATCGGGTGTCCTAATACTTTTGGCCAGACAGTGTGTATATAGGTTATGTTTTTTGATGACAGTAAAACGTGTTTAAATTTAGCTCGACACCTGACTCCTTTATCAACATGTATATTTTCAGACCTGAGTGAGACCCAATGTGTCATGTGATACTCACCACTGTAGACTCCGCCCACTCATCACTGTAGACTCCGCCCACCATTCAGAGGTCAATAAAATGTCCATCCTCAAAATGAGACTTGGGCACGTGCTCAGCTCAGGTGTCTCAGGTACAAAACGTGAAAACATCCATCATTAAAAACTGAAAGTAATTCTTTAAATACGATTTTTAACAAAAGCTGCAATCAGGAATAATCAGTGTCCTTGTATGACCTTCAGAATTTTCATCGAATTTATATCAATAATTACCATTTAAATATTAGTGCATTCCTATGAATATTTTTTTACACTAGTACTTTATTTTCACTCTTTTTTTATTCGATTTATTTTCCTATGTGATTCACCTGAATAGGCATCTACACACTCAAATTGTAAAAAAAATGGAAGCAATAGTCATCATTTTCACACATGGACTGTCCTCCATGGAATCCAGACCTTCACCTCGTTTTTAGACACCTGCTAGAGGACCCCGAAGTCACAACTCAAAATCTTCAGAGCAACAGCTTCATTCTCATGTATCTGAAGCTAATGGAGAGCCATCCTGCTGATTCTGAAGACTCAATGATTGGATTGAAAGTTTAAAATACACTAGTGGAAGTGACGTGGCTGAAAAAAAGCTATGAAAAGAGGAGAATAGACGATTGGTAATATTTTAATAAATATTCAGGAAAAAAAATGTTGATATAAATGTGTTTCAGATGGAGTTTAGTCCAGCAGACACGGTCTCACTGGTCAGGATGTAAAACCTCTGGACATGCTTTTTTTTTTTTGAGGAACAAATCGCTCGTGACGTCGCAGGTAGAAGTTATTTTATTCTGAAACGTGGTGACTTCAATCACATGCAGGTCTACATGGTTACACACGATGACACACAGCATCACACATCATCAGGAAGTTACAGGGAGGATGGAGATGTGCAGGCAGCTGGTGCATGAAAAGTGTAGTTATTTATGTTCCTGCTTTCTGCTCCGTCAAAGTGGGAGTTTGCTGAACGGCTTGGCGATGATGGTGGAAATAAAAGTGCACTCTGATTTGAAATGGAAAAAATACAACAAAGAAAACCACAACCTGTATACCAACTGGTCTCAGTGACGATGTGTGTTAATTTAAATATTTATTAGTTATCGTTATGGTCAGTGAACCCTGGGAGCAATCTGAGTGAAGAACATCAAAAATCACACTATCGGGCCAAAAGTATTGGGACACCCGACTTTCTGTAGCGGTATGTGCTTCTTCTCCAACTTTTGAGGCACACAAATGTGTAGGACGTCTTTGGATGCAGGAGCTTGAAATGTTTTCCTCCACTTAAAATAGGAGACCCAAACCTGCATGACAATGTGCACAAAGCCAGCTCCATGAAGATCTGCTTTGCATGGTTTGGAAGATGTGGAAGATCTCCTACAACATGAATGTGAACGCTGACTGCACCCCAGGCCTCCTCACCTCACCTACATCAGTACCTGACTTTACCAACACACTTGTAGCTAAAAGAATCAACATCTTCCCAGAAAAGTGGAGTTTAGCAAAAAAAAAAAAAAAAAAAGCACAATGTTATGGTCAGGTGTCCAGATACTTTTGGTCTTCAGGGGTAGCTACTGCCCCAGCGCACAGCGATCAGAGTTTTATGGGGATCATATGAACGTCGTTGTCTTGTGCGTTATTATACTGGATGATGGCACGTGTTTGGCGTCGCATGTAAACTCGGTGGGATCCTCGCCCCCAAAAAAACAGGAATAAATTGGGAATGATCTACGAAACACTTGGAAATCCTTGTGTCATTAATGCCCCGTTAACGAGAGCAGTGAGATAAAGGACTAGTCTAGATGTCAGTTATAAAGCGGGTGGGCGTGCACACACACACACACACACACACACACACACACACACACACACACACACACACACAGGCACATCAGTGTGTTACAGGCTTGAAGAATGAACAGAAACACATACTGGCTTCAGTGGTAATAGATACAAGTTAGCAGCATCATCATCATCATCATCATCAAACATAAAGGTAGCAGTGAAATGGCCTGATCAGTCGACGATAAAACAAAGTGCATGAACCGTGCGCTCCTCTTTGGGTGTGTGTCGATAATCGGTCGTACGATATAACCGTGATACTGAATAACTTTTCGGGGTGAAAAACCAACGCAATTAAAATCTAATCTACTTCACCCCAAAATCGGCTGTGTTTGTGGAAACGCTGCGACTTCCTGTCGCCTGCATGAAACTTTTCTTTACGTGGAATGTTATTTTGTATAACTCCGCCCCCTCAACACTAAACCCCGCCTCCAAATGTTTTAGGGTTATCCAGGAACGCTGGACGTGAATACGGATTGTAATGTAAAGTTTCGTTGTGAATGATATGAACGATAAACACGGAGTGAATGTTTTTTTGTGATAAATTGTTAGAATGGAAATGTGTATCAGCTACACGCTTCTCCATAACGCGGGGAGACACAGAGACAATACTGCATTGGGAAAAATAAAGTCTAAAAGTTTCTTCAGTGGACATGAACGTGAACCTCTGTGCCGTCTTTCACCTCGTCACGTCTGTAGCACCACCTGGTGGTTCAAAACCGCTGGACCTAAGACACCTCCGTCTCGTCCTGATGTTCACTCCCACACCTGGAACGCTGTTTGTGCAAAAGGTTGGCTATCTCTCCTCCTTCTTCTCTTCATCCTTCCTCGGTTCCTGCAGGAGCTAGAGTGTGGAAAAGTTCTCTATTTCTCCACTCCGTTGATGGGTTTGTTGTTAGCAGAACCTTTACCTCTCCGCCTGGTGGTCGGAGATGTCCCAATGTCCGGACCTGATAATTATGAAAAGAAAAAAATTGAGTCAGTGTCAGTGAGTCATTGAATCATTTAATTAGTAGGGTGAGTCAGTGAGTCATTTAGTCATAAGGGTGAGTCAGTGAGTCATATATTCAGCATGGTGTGTCAGTGTGTCATTTAGTGATCAGGGTGAGTCAGTGAGTCATTAATTCAGCCGGGTGAGTCAGTGTGTCAGTGAGTCATTTAGTCATTAGGGTGAGTCAGTGTGTTATTTAGTCATTAGGATGAGTCAGTGAGTCGTTTATTCAGCCGGGTGAGTCAGTGTGTCAGTGAGTCATTTAGTCATTAGGGTGAGTCAGTGAGTCATTAATTCAGCCGGGTGAGTCAATGTGTCAGTGAGTCATTTAGTCATTAGGGTGAGTCAGTGAGTCATTTATTCAGCTGGGTGAGTCAGTGGGTCAGCGAGTCATTTAGTCATTAGGGTGAGTCAGTGAGTCATTTTTTCAGCTGGGTGAGTCAGTGTGTCAGTGAGTCATTTAGTCATTAGGGTGAATCAGTGAGTCATTTATTCAGCAGAGTCAGTCAGTGTGTCAGTGAGTGGATCAGTGAGTAAGCGGTCAGTTGGTCTGCAAAAGACTGGGAATCAGTCAGTAAATGAGAAATTACAATTTGAATGATAACCACGAGGAAAATCAGTTAGTGTTTGAATATATCAGATTATAACCCACTTCTCTGAGATCTCCAATTTTAACACACCCCACTTCAGGTTTTTCTCTCGTACCTTTTATAAACACGTTGTCCCCAGGCTCGGGGTAAACACTGTCCTCACACTCTGACAAACTCTACAAAAAAACAAAACAAGTGCAAATCATCACTCAGCAGCCCTTAAAACTCAATAATGTACACATGTGTGTGTGTTCGGGTTTCACGATTTTTACAAAGATATTATAAACATATCCACAATTGCACTCTTTTCATTCGGAGCCCCCAGACATCATATTTATACAGCAGACCAAACATGAAAGCTACACTGGGCTGAATTTCCGAACAGGAAACGATGCTCTGCCTTCCTGTCGACCCGGACTGACCTTCTCTCTGGGCCCGTAAGTCTCTGCGTACCACACCATCCCATACAGGCACAGAAACGTGATGAAGGCCTGCACACATGGAAGTGTTTCTCAGTTGGTGTGTATTGTGTAGATTCAAAAGATCCAAAGATAAGAAAAATGTCACTGTTCTCTCACCACACACAGGAGCCACAGCAAGACGTAGAGGATCTGAGTCTTGGAGAACAAGTCCTGTCCGAATTTAACACATGCTAAAGCCTCGAGAAAAGCGATGGCTCTGAAGGAAGGAGAAACATTTACATATTAATATTTTACTTTAATATTACAGATTAAATCTGCATTAATACAGAACAGATAAATGGAACAGGGATTAAAATTTCATGTCAATTAAATTCATTATCACCACATTATCCTTTGCATTCGATCAGAAAGGACCTACATAGAATCAATCCATCATTTACCCATCCATCCACTCATCCAATCCACCAAGTCATCCCTCCATTAATCCATCCATCAATCCATTCATCCACCAAACCATCCAACAATCATCCATCCAACCAACCAACCATCAATCAATCATTCAATACATCCATCCACCAAACAATCAATCAATTCATCCATCGATCCATCATATCCATCCATCCAATCCTCCAAACCATCCAGCTGTCAATCCATCCATCAATCCAGTGCCTCCAGTTTATGAATCAGTGAGTCTGTGAGGCAAGTCAACTCAATTAATGAATCAGAGAATCAGTTAGTGAGAAAGTGAGTCATTTAATCAGCAGATTGAGTTGTGTGTCGTTGAGTGGATCAGTGAGCAATTTTGGCCAGTCAGTCTGTGAATTTCAATCAGGGAATCGATCAGTAAATGAGGGAGTGAGTCAGTTAATCATAGAGTCTATGGGTAAGCGAGTCAGTTGGTGAATCAGCTGGTCAGAAAGTCCATAAGTCAGTCAGAGAGTCAATCAGTTTATTGTTGAATAAGGAAGGAATCAGAGTCAGTGAGTCTGTTAGTGAGTCAGTTGGTCGGAGAATCAGCCTGTGAGTCAATAGATGAGTCAGAGAGTCAGTCTGTAAACGGCAGGGTGAGTTAGGGTTAAAGTGTAAAACAGCTCTTGTGGGCCGGTTTACAGGAAGGTTTAATAAAAACAGACAGAAGTGAAACAGGAAAACCAGGTTTGCACCCTCAGCCGTGTCACAGTACTGAGGAGGGTCTCATGTGTTACCTTTCTTTAAAATCTCACAATAAACTCGACAGCGAGCAAAGCGGCGACCCCCTTCATCTCCAAGCAACTTTAAGTTCCGAAACCACAACTAAGAGTTAGTGACTTCAAACAATGCATCGTAAAACGTCGAACCGCCGAAACATGTGCGTGCGCGAGCCTGAAGAGTCACATAGACGCAGGCCACATGTTTTACCTGCTGTTTCCATCAGCACTGAAACCGCTGAGGCTACAGAAACGCAGAGCGACCTTCATCAGTTAACATCTACTACAGCTCGCAGCTCTGCACCTACCCAACCACAAGCCACGCTGTTAACTGGTATACCTCTCTCTCTCACACACACACACACACACACACACACACACACACACACACACACACACACACACACACACACACACCAGGCTGCTTATCCATTTTCTATCAGTTGAGGACATGAGAAAAGGAAACTATGAAAAGGTGAACGACACAAATATACTTGATGCAAGTGATAAAGTGTGAGTGTGTGTTTGTGTGCGAGACGTACCCAAATACCCAGCACTGTGTCCCGACTCGTTTACACTGCGTATCGGTGAGATAGGCGTAGTACTGCCTAGGAAACACACACACACAGGTTACTGAATGATTTATTGTTTGTATATTTTGTCAGTGTTACTGACTGTGTCAGTGTGTGCAGGTTAGAGGAGTGCGGTGGAACGGCGCTCACCTCACAGTGGGGGCAGTGATGACGCCGATGAAGAGGATGCGGCCCCAGCTCAGAGCGTGGCATGCTGGGAAAACAAAGATGTGCTTCAGGAAGAAGGTGTTCAGCTCAGTCAACTGAAAACGACACACACACACAATTATATATACACACACCTGTCTGTTTGTTCATCCATCCATCCATCCATCCTCACATTCATCTGGCCACAGGACTCTTTATCTGACCAACTATCAAACTCTCCATCTCTCCACATTGAACCATGTTTAGTCATTCACTCTGCAATCTATCTATCTATTATCACACATCCATCCATCTCTATTGATCAATATCTATCTATCCATCCATCCATCTATCCACATCATTCCACTTTTAACGCTTTACTAATCCACTCATTTATTCGTGTCTATCCATCCATCCATCCATCCATGGAGGTGAATATCTGCAGGTGTTTACTTACATTAACAATTGCATCTCAGGGCTTCATTACGATCTAATTTAATCAGCTTCTCAGGAGGAAACACACACACACACACACACACACACACACACACACACACACACACACACACACACACACACACACACACAGCTCCCTCTCTTCCATCAAAGCTGTGTAATTACTACTAAAAGAATCCCTGAGAGGAAACATGTCTCACAGCACTTTATCTCTCTTTAAACGTTGCAGTGCGTGTGGGTTTGTAGAAACCTGTCGTTTAACAGGCTCCTGGCTCCTGGTCTCACCTGCCAGATGATCATGAACAGGTAAACTCCAGCAACCCTCTGAAAGGAGGATTTGGGGTCGAACCAGTGCACATAGGTCCAACTGGCAGGGGTGAACTGCAGTGCGGCACGCTTGATCTTCCCCGTGGTGGTGTGGATGTCCCTATACCACACACACACACACACACACACACACACACACACACACACACACACACACACACACACACACACACACACACACACACACACACACACACACCACGTTTCAGGTCACTATCCCCAAACATCTCTAATGGCGTTTTATAATAAATAGGAACCCAGAACAGCGTTATATTTTAAAGTTCACCACACACTTGTACGATATTTATGTTTAAACACGGCATTTTACAGAAGGAGTGTGTGAACGCACTTGATGCTGGCCCAGTGGTACGTTCGCATCTCCAGGAAGCGGCACACGGTCATGCCGAGCCAGATCCCTCCACCGTTACAGAGCAGGATGTCCAGGATCACCTGATCCCACCAGCACTCCGCGAAGTTGGGCAGAAGGTGCATGAAAAAGAGCTAAGAGAAGAGAAACACACATTTACTGTATAACAGTATAACAAATGCTGAAAAACTTACATGCTGATTTTTCCTTTAGTTTTTCCAAAGACTGCAGATTAAGATTTTGGATGCATCACTCTAAAGAAAGCACTGGAAGAATCAATTTATTTACATCAAAGTCATTCAGGACTCTAGGAAGTGCTGTACCTCAGTGAGCTCCCACGTGATGCTAATGGTCCAGCAGAGACCGTAGCTGCGAATCAGAAGGGCCTTCATGCCCCAACCCCAGAAATGACTGAACGCGAAGATATCGAAGTGGCTCAGGATTCGCTCCCACGTGATCACGTGACAATTCACAGCATACTCCTGGTTAAAATAAACAAATAAATAGGCGAGCCAGCCAGGAGATTTAAAAGTGAAAAATTATTCATTATGAAAGTGAATGCATATCATGATATTGGAATAAGCATCTAAACTGTTTTGATGTTTCTCTTTTTAAATCCTCATTTGTGAAATGATAAATAAGATAAATTAAGTACCATAATGTCTGCCTCCCGTTTGGCGTAGCGCAGGTTTGGATCCAGCCAGTACATGAGCCCTTTCACCTGCTCCCAGTTTAGGAAGATAATGAAGACCAGGAACAGGAAGTAGAGCACACTCAAACCTATCAGTTAATCAGAAGAAATACTTTATTTTCTCCATTAAATGTTAAATTTAAGCAAAATAACCTGATCATGAGACATTTCAACACATACTACAACACACGCAGGCGAGGCAAAGCGAGCCAGCCAGGAAGGTACTAATAAAGCAAGACTGCTTACCAAACACTATTCGCCATATTGCGGGGTGTGGCCTTGTGAATGGACCTGCGCAGGAGGAAAGCAGGGATCACACTACCAAACTTTGGAAATACCTATTTGGTGCACAAGAATTTTTATGATGAAAGGTACGTACCGTTTGGGAAGGCGAGGACGCTGATGACTGAGAAAAAGGAGACGATTACAATGAGACCTACACGCAGATTGCTATCTTGATTCCCGTCATCCCTGTGAATAAAACACGAAAAAGACAAAATTAGCTGGTGTCCACACAATACAGCTTAGCTAGCTATCCCCAGTATCTAAAAAAAAAAAAAAGTGCTAGCGCTGACATTCCATTCTCACTGTTTAGATCCTCATCCAGGTGGCACCAAACGTCCATTTATTATATTACTCAATTACGTCTTCAGGTTTGTGTAGTAATAATAGATTTTAACTAATAATACACCGATCAGGCAAACCATAATAACATTGTAACATTATTAGTGGTGAAGTGAAGAACACTGATGATCATCATGGCACCTGTTAGTGAGTGGATTTATTTATCAAGCAGCAGGTGAATATTTTCCTCAAAGTTGATGTTAGAAGCAGGACAAATGGGCAAGCGTAAGAATTCGAGGGAGTTTGACAAGGGCCATTAGAGCATCTCCATAACTGCAGCTCTTGTGGGATGTTCCTGGTCTGCAGTGGTCAGAGTCTATCGAAAGTGCTCCAAGGAAGGAACAGTGGTGAAGCTGCGACAGGGTCGAGGATTATTGATGCATGTGAGGAGTGAAGGCTGGTCTGTGTGATCTGATCCAACACACGAGCTCCTGTAGCTCAAACTGCTGAAGAAGTTCATGGTGTTAATGATGGAGAGATCAGGACTGCTTTGGGACCAACACAATATTAGACATGTGGTCATAATGTAATGCCAGATCAGAGTATTTACAGATATAAAATGAGTGGACCTGAAATTTATGCTAATTATGCTAGTTGTCATTACAATGTAAACCTATTTAGAAAGTCTTAAATTCTGAATCTCCTGAAGGAAAAACGCAGCCTGAGGTAACACTTTGATGGACCCTATGAATGAGAAAGACAGGTAGTCACGTGACCCCTCCACACCCCCAAAACTAATAACGACCGACGAGCCCCGCCCACTTGATTACGCCGCCATCTCGTGTGCGTGCGTGAATAAATGTTTTTGAATATATTTAATGATATGCTCAGATATAATACGAAAGTGAAAGATGAACGACACGGAAATGCCCGGATGTACGCCACAGCCGCACCACAGGCAACAAGGCGTTCCAGCGGGCGCGTGCGCAAGACCGGAGCACGCGGTTTAAAATATAACGGTCACTTTCAAAATCATTTTTAACGGAAAAAACGGCCTCTGTGTCTTGTGTCCGGGGCAGCCATTTTATTTCCCTTCAGCATCCCCGCCTGTGTCCTCTCACACACACACACTCACCGCGTGAAGGCGAAGTACATGAGGCTGAGCACGGTGCAGGTCAGCAGGCTGATGGTGTGGGGTTTGTAGAAGAACTCGATGGTGATGTCCTCCACCTGCTGCTCGTTGATCATGCGGAAATGTGTCCGGTACCGTCCATCGTCCTTGCTCAGAGTGCGCGAGCTGTACACGGAGGCCGCCATTACTCTGAGCTGAGGAAGAACCCCTCCTCCCCCGTCTCTCTCTTTCTATTCCTCTGTCTGTGTCTCTCTCTCTCTCTGACCAGCACACGGTGGGCTCGATCCCGAATCTCCTTCTACTCAAGTGCACTAGAACAAAAAGAAAAGAACAAAAGCCGGGCCACGTCCCAAATCTCACCGCCAGGGCGCACTGCTACCCGCGCACGCGCACTGAGGAGTAAATTCTAGCACGAGCGGCTAGGCGAGCACGCGCGCGTTCACTCAGGCGGTTAGCTTGTTGCTATTACAAAATACATGTATTTATTTACTGAAATACACCAAAATACGTTTCTAGAGTAAAAAAGACGACATTTATTAGGTTTATCAAGTAAATATGAGAAGCTCTTTTGCTTAAACACACACTTTAAATGTAAACTTTCTATATTTTATGATAAAAAAACATTTTTCACGATCTTCACTTCTTAAACGGTGATGTTTCTCGAAATGCTGCGCCTCTGCAGCCTTCAGTCAGAAATTACTATAAAACTTGATTTTTAAGTTAATTTTAGATTTTTTAAATACTTTCTCACACTTTTGAGAAATAATTTTGGTATTTCTGAGAGTTTTATATTTACAGTGACCCCTGGAACTCACGGCGGTTACGGTTTAAGACCCCTGCGAGTTCCGAGAAACATAAATAAAATATTAATAATATAATAAAAATAAATTAAAAAAATAATAAATATAAAACATAAAATCTGTAATATAATCAAATAAAATCATTATAAAATATCTCACTTTTTTTTTTCTTTTTTCATAATATTAATGATATGATCTGTTTAACGACCATGCTGATGAGACCCACAGAGTTTCTGATAAAGCCTTTGGATGAAGGAGGAAAGTGGAGAACCTGAAGGGAGAAAATGTTCATGAATCGATCTTCATCTTCAGCTTGGACCAGGGATCACAGTGGATCTGCTCCCAGTGAAAATAATTATTATTAATGATCCTTTATGTTTTTTTCCACTGTGAAGGTGAACACGGTTCAAATAGTAACTGAATCAAATCATTGTCTTGAGATTTACAGAACATCCTCAATGTTTCCTCACTGCATTTTCAAAATCCGTTTCTCAGGTTTATTTTTGGCTCATTCCCCAAAATATTAAAAACATTTCAGTTGTTATGTAATAAAGTAGATTACAAAATTCGTTTCTGAGAAAGTTTACTTCACAACAGAGAACTTCCATCCATCCATCCTTCCATCCTTCCATCCATCCATCCATCCATCCATCCATCCATCCATCCATCCATCTATCTATCTATCTATCTATCTATCTATCTATCTATCTATCTATCTATCTATCTATCTATCTATCTATCTATCTATCTACTTTTCTCAAAGTAGAGACCATTTCAGCCCAGTAGTAATATAACTGTTGCAACAATAACTTCCCCAACACTGACCACAAACAAGTGCAACACACACACACACACACACACACACACACACACACACACACACACACACACACACACAGAGCTGCACCTTCCCACACAGGCTGAAGTGTTTTTTTTTTCATCATTCAGTTATTTTCATCAGTTCATGTCTCACTTATCTCATTTCTCCAATCTAACGACAAACAATAAGAATATTAACACATAATAGTATCACACACACATTACACACCCGCAGTGTGCGTACACAATCGTGTTTACTGCTACACACTGCGTCTACTTTTAAATATTACATTTATTCAGTGATGTAAGTAAAACAGTTTGTGCTCTGTGTGTTTTTATCCAGACACTGCACGCAAAACCAACACGCCGGAAATGTTGAGCTGGTCTGCACAGCCATTTTCACACCTTTCTGGTCCCCCCACACACACACACACACACACACACACACACACACATACAAATGTCATGTTGTCAACATACAGTTTAATACACAATGCCATACAAAACAACACAAGAATATCATAATCCATAAAGTTTAAAAACACTGTAATTAAAATGTTATTTTTTATTATAGTTTATATAAAAAATACATATAAAAATACACACACATGTGAAACAGCACACAACAGCATATTAGCATGCAGCCCAAAAGCCTGGTTATATTTATTCGATGACAGTTTGTTCTGCTTCTTATTAAGTCATGGTTTTAGTCACACTTTCAGTCCATCACAGCTCACATGTCCTGCTTCAGTGTGATCATGGGCTGAAGAGAAGATGAACACAGTGAGGTTTCATGATCTGATAAAACGATATGTAGAATAATTCCATACGTAACATTTCTGCAGGCTCAGGTAGAACAGTATCAATGTTAATGACTCTTAACACGTCTGAAGGTTTCTAATTGATCTACACAAAGCACTTTATCAGGAAGTGCACCAGAAAAGCTTTGATCTGAGATAAATACTCAAATCCGAGTACTCCAATACGTCTACTCCAATACATACTCCAATACGTCTAGTTTTCTAACATTCCCTGAGATCATGTCTTACGTTTGTTTAGCAGGTGAGATGATTTAAAGAAAAACATCATGGATAATTAAGTAATTACACATTCAAATAATGACCCATATAAACAAATAGAAAACTACAAAATTAGCTATAAAGCGAGGACAAGTTTTCTGAAGAGGTTCTACTCTTACACGTGATCTAGTAAATCTACAACCATTCTTCGGTTTCCTCATGTAATATTCTGTGTAGAAGCCGAAACTTTTGTGTAGACTGTTAAAAGCTTATCCTTAATCCAACAACGAACAGAATCTAAATTGCTTCTTGTTGTTTTCCCTCTCAACGCCTCATGAGGTGAACGTTCATTTCCTGTTAATGTGTTGCCTTCTAAGAAAACGGCATTATTTAAGGGTTCTTTGGTTCGTACCCTTCTAAAAACTGAATCTGTTGCAGAGTTTTTTTAATACTTCCCGTATTTCTGTTCCTGGTTTCTAGTTTCTGTAGGTATAAATGTATAAGATTTGTTGGTACATTACCAGGCTGTTGAAATGAGCTCGGCACACGGCTTTACTCTCCCAGTGGATCAGAATGGCAGAGAGGAGAAACTCAAACGCATACAGCACTATGATCACCACGAACAGTTTAAAACCTGGAGTATGCCTCTGCAGAAAAGAAGAAAATATCTATAATATACTGTGATGTACTGAAATCACTGTTATTGATGTTTGCTAAGAAAAAAAATCACTGAATAGATTAAAATAATTAATTTTCTTTACTTATTTCTTTACTTGTAACTCATACATTCTTGTGTACAATCGCTGTCTCACGCTGGATGGAACTGGAACTGAATGTTACTATGGTTACAGGTGTTCATAAGCAGTGCATTCATTTAGATTCAACTGGCAAAAACAAACTACATGCTAACCCTAACTCTTCCAACCAATCACAATTCACTATTCACACCTGAACTTTCAGCCAATCACAATCCACTATTCACACCTGAACTCCTTCCAACCAATCACAATCCACTATTCACACCTGACCTTTCAGCCAATCACAATCCACTATTCACACCTGACCTTTCAGCCAATCACAATTCACTATTCACACTGACCAGGGTGTGTATATATATATATATATATATATATATATATATATATATATATATATATATATATATATATGTAATTGGACATAATTAAATAAGATTAAATGTCATTGAGCATAAAAAACAATAATGTTTATTATTATTATTATTATTATTAGTATTATTATTATTATTATTATTATTATTATTATTTGTATTATTTATAATAATACTTACACTATCATAAAAGTGAAATTCAGCACTGAAAAACAAACTGAAGGTAAGAGTCACGACTGCTATGCAAATGCCTATGATGTTGAAGATAAACGATGCCTTCATCTGTTTACAAAACAAATACAATATTTAGAAATATTCAACAAAAACCTTTCAAACTAAATATTATAATCAAATCATTAGAAAAATAAAGATGTAGGAGTTTAAATGTACCATGGGCATTAATGGAGTGTGTCCAGCAGTGATCGCAAGAGTCCCACACACTATATACTGTACAGAACAGAACAAGAGATCATTTCAAACAAATCCACAAATGAGTTATAAAGTGATTCTGCTCTATAAAACCATCATTAAAAATAAAAGTCTGCTTTCTTAAATTTGGCTGTTCACTCGAATAAATACATTTATATACTGTATATAAACATAGTTCAAAACAACTGTTACACACAGCTGGAGGCACACAATTGTATCGGACGTCTTTGGATGCTGTAGCATGAAATCTTCCCTTCACTTGGACTGGAAGACCAAAACCTGTTCCAACATAATATATATAATGTATATAATATTGTTTATTTCTCTCACCAGGATGCTTGGGTAAATGTAATAAGGATGACTTAAATCCCAGTTGTATAAGATTCCTCCCAAACACATGATGAAAAGAGCAGTGATGATTTGAGCCACCTGGAACACAGGAGAAGACTCCGCATTACTCCAGCTATAATAACTCATCTAAGTCATTAAGGATTAGAAAATACAGAGAATAACTACAGCGTATAGAGAGATTAATCACTTTCTCCATTCCAGAGCGAAATTCACAATAATATAATAAAATACAGAATTGTGCTGAAACACAGACCTCAGATATCATAAGTGTTTATGAAAGGCAGTAGTAACAATGTCTTTCACGTGAACCAGTCTGATTTCGCATGTTAATGCTCATGAATATACGACCGGATGCAGATAAAAACACGAGGCAGAATCAATCCAAACAGAAGAACCTTTTCTTTGAATTGCATGTGTACAAATGAAGATTTTTTCACTCCAAATAAAAAACATACATTTGACCCTTTTATTAACTCTTAATAATGATCAGGTTGTGATTGGATTATACTTCAGAATCGCAAAACAATCCTACACTTTTCTTCTCTCTATCACATGGGAATTTGAAACCGACGCTCGATGCTTCTCGAAGCTTTTTAGATCGATGAAACTATAATCAATGAAAATCCTGGAATCACCCAGATGATTTTAAGGTTCCCATTTGAAGGTTCCTTCCTCGTATCATCTCAGGGATTTTTCCATCACCACCGTCACCTCTGGCTCAATCATTAGAGACAAACGTATAGGAATTAATTTATGAATTAAATATTTATATACTTATTTTGATAAAACTGCTTTGGGACAACGTTCACTGAAGTGAAGATGTAGTTGTGGCAAAACCTCGTTTCATTTTGACTTATCAGTGAGTCACCTAAAGATCTAAACTGACCACAGAGAAAACTCAGATTTCTTCATGCCGGCGTGTGTTCTGGATCTCGCACTAGCTTTTCTCACTAGCGTCTCTAATCGAGATGAGAAGGAACCCTGGTGTATATCTGAGCAGGCGTTTTGAGTCCACCTACCCCGAGTGCTTTGGGCCGACCCTGCTGAAACACTTTGTAACTGTCCTTGAACCTGCAGGTGAACTTGTCGGGCATGAGCTGCCCCTCTCTGGCATTCTTGATGCTGCCGAGGGGGATGGTGATCACCATGCAGTCGTCCGGTTTGAACGTGTACCTCATGGTTCTGGAGGAAAGAGAATTCAGGTCTGATACAGAGGGACACAATGACAGGTTCATTCTGATCCAGAACAATTACGTGATTGTGCTTTTTCCTGGATTTAAAAGTGCTTCAGTGTTAAAATCATTTATAAACTGAGGAAAAAACATAATCACATGATCGTTACACATACAAGCATCAATTAATAACAGAAGAATGAACATTCTCTGAATTTATGTTGGATCATTCCTGAAAGCTGACTGATGTAAATGATTTTTCGGTTCATCGAGCGTGCAGACACACGGCCTTCTCCATACAGCTGGAGAACTTATGTGTGATGCATTATGACAGGGTTATTCATGTGAAAAAGCAGAAAGTGAAAAAGCAGTTCAACTGAATGAATTATGAGCTTCTTATTAATATAACTCACATTTAAAGTGAAGTATTTATTTTTTATAAGAAGCTCGTAATTCATTCAGTTGAACTGCTTTGTCACTTCATTAAAAGGTCATAAAGCTTCATAACCTTCCAATATACAGAAGTAATATGAATACAGAAAATGTGTTACAGAAGAAATCATGCTGAAAGTACCTGCTTCAGAGTTTTCACACTCCAGTATTATGAAGATTTTTATAAACTGTAAAGTTTAGAGAGAGAGAGAGAGAGAGAGAGAGAGTGAGAGAGAGAGAGAAAACAGGAAGTGAGAACAAAACTATGTTTTTATCCTGCTAAAAACAGGAGCTGTAATTAAAAGGAATAAAATTAGTTATGTGTTGATACAGGACACGTTTACACACTTCTGAAATATTATATATATATATATATATATATATATATATATATATATATATATATATATATATATATATATATATATGTATGTGTGTGTGTTTGTGCGTGTGTGTGTGTGTGTGAGCGCTGTGTTACACTAAGCATAATTAATATAAAACAAATAAATATATTTAAGTATGGATGTAATATACTGTATATATACTGTATATTTATGTGTATTTAAAGTAAATATAAATATATTACAATTGATACTATTGTAATCATGCAAACAAATACACACCGTCCAAGTCTTATATATAATATATATCAAATATTCATTAAATTATATTAACATAATATCATTTTATATGAATATAATTAATTTAATTAAAGGCATAAAATAATCACAAGAAGTACATAATATATTAATCAAAACGAATTCATCATTAGTAATCATTAACATAGAACACACTATAAATAAAAATAATTTTAAAAATAGGTAGCTATAGAAAAAAACTCATAAAAAGTATATATATTTTTTTAATGAAGTAAAGTCAATAAAATTAACATATGACAAACTTAAAAATATATATGAAATTAAATTATTAGGTAATCACTAAAAAAAGTTACAACATTAAAACTTAACACTTGTTAAGTTATTATTATTATTATTATTATTATTATTATTATTAATAATATCATATAGTCTACTACAGTGTACAGTTTAAGTCTACACAAGAAAAATCCTTCATGAATATTGAATAAAACAAAGACTGAATAAACTGAAAAGTGCAGTATAATCATCTAAAATATAATAATGTAAACATTTATGAAATAAGTTGGTGTAAGAGCTCAGACTTACGGCTGGTGTCCAGCGGCTGGTCTGAATAAGTGTGTTTGTGTTCTGTGTAACCACCGCCTTTCTTCGTGGTTTCATCAGTCCTCGCTCTATTTCCTCGTTCCTCAGAGCTGTAGATTGTCGAGTCAGGATGGAAATGAGTTTCATGTCTGCGTTCTTCTGAACACACGGGTCAAGGCGAAGCTGCTTCTCACACACATTTTCATTTTATTTCACATTACACAAGTAAGCGTGTGTGTGTGTTTGTTTCTAGTTGCTGTTTTCTGAGGACACCTGAACATCCCTGAAAAGGTGAGTCTCTGATCGGGGAATCTGATGCGGGGTGTGTGTTTCGGTGATTGTAAATATTTGAATGAGGAGATTTTCGTTCGGTTGTTAGGAAGCAGACGGAACATTATTTACTTTAAATGTATATGATATAATAAAATACATTTCAAATGTATGGAATTATATTTAAATAAAGAAAAGTGAAAGAAGGAAAGAGTGATGGAAGAACAATAGAAAAGACGTATATGATTAATAGGCAATGCAGAATTTTTACTTTGATTCTGTGTAAATATAATTTGTGTGTAAGCATGTATAAATGTATGTTTGAATGTATGTAAATGTATGTAAAGTGTGTAAATATAAATTTGTAGCCAGATGTGAACTGTTTGTTAGTGTGTATACGTGTTTATGTAATATATTTGTGTTAATGTGATTTGTGCATAAATTTGTGTGTAATTATGATGTGTGTAAAAGTGTGTAACCGTGACTTCTGGTTGTTTTTCTCGTGTCAGCTGCGTGATGGCGTGCGCTAATTTTGCGATGGACGTGATCGAGGGCTCCTCTGGGAGACGTGACGGTGAGGGTGATGAGGGTCTGCTGATTAAACATTACAGAGTCTCTGAGCTGATTCCTTCCCCAAAACTTCCTCTGCACCGACTCCTAAAGAGAGAACCGGCTGTGTGGGCCGTAAGATCGCTACACTTCTGTCTTCATTACAAATGAACAGAAATTCAGATTTCCTGATTCCTTACACGTATACACTGACTCACACTTTCTCTCTTTCTTTCCTTCTCTCTTTTCTCCCAGGCTGTACAGATCAGCAGTGGAGTGTTGAGTGTTGGAATCGGCGTAATGTTTGCTGCGTCCTTCGGAATTGCTGACTTGTTACTCACCCTGTTCAGAGTCCCGATCGTCAGCGGTGTCCTGGTAAACAAAAAAAGCTACTTTTCTATTTCTGAAAACAAGAAACAACCCCCAAACCCATTGGCAATAAACGATGAAAATGATGATAAGCTCTTCCTGTCTACACTCAGATAACACATCTTGTCTATATTTAGTAAAATTAACATCTCAGCTCCGGTGTGATCGAGTGAAGGAAACAGAAAAGCAAAATGCAGACACTAAACGCTGGTTTTTCTCACGTTCAGAAATTCCACCATATCTGATGTAAATGTTAAGCAAAAGTAAAACAATTTGTTCTTGTAAATCATCAACCTCGTGCTGGTCATTACGTTTACTTGTGATTCGTTACTGTGACTGCACTGTTTCACTTCATATTCTTTTCCTGTGAAAATTCCATAAATTCCATGTCCCTTTTGCTTCTATGCAACAAATTTATTAATGTAACAATCTAAATATTTACTTTGGCAAAAAAATGTATAAATGTCCAGATGTTCCACTTTATTTTAACTGAAAAATCCTCCCTTATCATGAAGAACAGCTTCACACACTCTCAGCATCCGGACACTTCGTTTCTCCACGCGTTCAGCTGAAACATGTAAAACTCACCAAAGATGTTCTTCACCGGTTGGAGTTTTCTTCTTCATCCCAGAGCAGTTCAGTAGGATTTAGATGCGGTGACTGGGCAGGTGGTTCCATGCTAGATATCACGCCAGACAGAACTGCATGGTGTTGAAGTTTGGAATGGGAGCCATGTTGGTTCAGGAGTCATTTCACTTTCTGAAACCTTCACTGCTCCAAAACAACCCCAAACCATTCAACTTCCACGGGAGTGAGGGAGTCTGATCACATCTTCTGATCACATCTTCTCTCCTGTTCTCCATCGTACACAAGTTCTTCTATTAGAGACACAAACATCCCATTTGGACTCCACAGAACTTTCATTCACTCCTTCACTGTGCACTGTTCGTTTGTTGAATAGAAACAGAAACATGCTCATGCATCAAAATCAGAACAGACTCTGTGTTTCCACACTAATTTATAAAGATAAAATCTGAACTTCTGGTGCTATAAATCTGTTGCAGTTCCTGTTTACTGGGGTTTTGTCCATGTTGCTGTACAGACACCCGACGCTCCTACAGGTTCACGTTTCAGTATTTCCAACATTTATTACTTTTTATTTCTGTTTCGTTCTCAAATGTAAAGTGTTTTTTTTTCCTCTCCTGCAGATGTGTTTTCAAGCCAACATCTTCTGTCTGGTCATGGCTACGCTTGGAGCCGTGCTTCTGTGTGTGGATTTAGGGGGAAAAAAGACTCACGTGAAATCTAACGATGAAAGCGGGAGTGAACTGTACCATCAGGTCTGAGCTTCTCCAAATATAAGCATTTATATATCTATATAAAATCTACACACACGTCAGACTGGATGTGTCGGCTGATTTGAACAGGATGCAGTGTTAATGGTGTGTGTGTGTGTGTGTGTGTGTCTGTGTTTTACGCAGGTGGAATCCCTGGTGCTGTGTGTGACGTTGTTAGACATGCTGATCTCCTTCGTCCTAGTTCTCCTGATTTGTGCAGAGAAACGGCGCCAGGAGAAGAAGTG
>NC_060904.1:17918310-17925810 GCF_014805685.1 Silurus meridionalis | reverse complement strand
TTACTGAGGCCACGCCCCTTGTGCTGTGAGTGAGCTACTGTGCAACAACATTATACTAACAATTAAATGAAAGTCAAAAGTGTCTTTTTTAAAAAGATCTGTATTATTTTGCAGGCAGGCCGAACTAAATGTTTATGTTTGTATATGATGCAGTTTACATAAATTTCCCCAGATTTCAAATTAATTCCCATAAATTGTCATAAATTCCTGGTAGGTTTCCAACTTGAAATATTTAGAAAAAATCACCAGATCAAGTTCCGATTGGAACTTTTCCCGAAATGTTCTGCCCCCTATGCAACCCTACTCTCTAGTGTCCGGTTCTTGCTGCGACATTCTGTAGAATTAAAAGCTCATGGATGAAGATATTTATGGAGCTTTGTGACACGGTGGAGTCCCGAGCCGCCGATGGAGTCAGCAGCGTGCTACACTGGACGCTAGTAGCTGTGGGACGTGAGGACGGACTCACCCATGGAGGGCTGTGCGGCGTCGTGCTCCAGCTCGTCCTCCTCGATGCAGTCGTAGTGCCAGTGGGCCAGAGGTGAGTGGGGGGCGGAGCTAAAGAGGGGCAGGTTGAGAGAGCTCATAAAGGAGGACGAGGAGTGGCTGCTGGACGATGAGGAGCTGCTGTTGGAGATGGTGGAGTGCGGTCTCTTGACCGGGCTGGAGTTATCGTACGAGCAGACGGGGACGGAGGAACGACTGCGAGACTCTGTGAAAAGAAAAGCAACAATGAGGTCGATCAGTTCACCCACGTCCATTCTTAATTCTGTCTACTTCTGTTCAGTCTCAACAAACTCTCTGTTTAAAATAAGTGAATAAAACACAGCAGCCAATCAAAATGGAGAAGGGGCGGGGTTAACACTATTATTGTAACAAGTTGTGGTTTTTAAATATAGCAAGGTACATAAAACATATTAATTTAAACCCATTCACTGGCAGAGAAGACGTGACTATATCTATAAAAAACCCTCACACCCACACCCACACATACACATACACATACACACACACACACACACACACACACACACAGTCCGGTCCCTGCATGAGAGCTCTTTTTAGGAGTGTTTAAATAAAAAAGTGGTGAAAGACTTGTTTTCATCCTTTAGAGAACTTCTCATCTCCATCTTAAACGGAATGAGAGAAGACAGGGAGAGAGGCAGACACAAATAGAGATGAAGAGCGAGAGCACATTATAAGGAGAAAAAAAATAAATATAGAAAATGATAAAGAAATAGCAAAAGCAAAAGGTAGAGAGGTAGAGCAAGAGAGTTTGACAAAAATAAAACAGAGAAAGAGTGAGAGTAATAAAGACCAGAGGGTGAATTTTGAAGGGAAAGATGGAAAGAGAAAAAGAGAGATGTGAGGAAAGGAAGTGGACGTACCTGTGCCTTTCATGATGTAATCTACAGCTCGGTCACTGATGGCTGCATCGCTCGGTTTGATGTCCATGAACGGCTTGTTGCCGATTCCCATAGAGACCATCTCCTGCATCCGTAACTCTGTTGAGTGGAAGAGAGACGTGTGAGTGTGCATGAGATAAAGAGAGACCACACTTGAAATACCAGCATATTCAATACCTACTGTAACATACATTTACATTTACATTGGCGTTATTTAGCAGACGCCCGTGCCCAGAGCGACGTACAAAAGTGCTTTCAGTCTCTATCAATAAATATAAATATAAACATGAATACATCTACACTGGATTACAGAGATTACAAACTTACCATAAACCAGTCTACAACTATGTAGAATAATTATTACAATTTTTTTATTATTATATAAACAAAGTAAACTTAAAAACCTATACAGCACAGTAGGTGTATAAGAACATAACTGCTCCTGACCACCAGAGGGCACACTCTCATAACCAGTAGTGAATTTCCCTAAACTCTTACTTGCAGTAAAAATTTAACAAAGCTACAAATACGATTACTTTAGTTATAAAACTCTGTATTTGAACTTTAGGCCACGCCCCCAGCTGAGTCTGGCGCTAAACTTCTGCTGAGAAAGAAAAAATAAAAAAGAATCGTTTTATAATCGTTTATAAATAACGATGTATAATTGGTGTTTGTAAGCTTCTTTTACTCTTTTTCAGGGGTCCAAAATATATGGCCCGTCCCCGCTTTTGGAACGGAACGGCCCTCTGAACAATAAAGATATGTGAATATGTGCTAATGTAATTTTAAATACACTTTTTAAACACCGGACAGGCCACACCCACTCAGGCTAGTCACCTAGCAGTGTGTATCTAGAGTTTGCTGACCTCTGTTTCTGAGCGCTTGTCTCCACAGGATCTTGCCGATGATGGAGGTCCAGGCCGCCTTGCTTTCGGCCGAGCTGGCCTGCAGGATAAACGTGTCCTGGGACTTCCTGCGTCGGAACCAGATCTCGAAGCGGAGGCCGCTGTCACCCACGTTCTCCGTCATCCCGATCTCTGCGTTCTGTGTGGAAACGGTACTGATGTTGACTCGTATAACGATCTGTTTTTTTATGACCTTCTGACTGTAAAAGCCTTTGTTCCACCACACTGCTATCGAGATAGACAGTAAAACCTTCACCTTATACGACTGCTTGTAGATGTAGATGTCGTATCCGCCTTCGATCTTTTTGGTTTTGCTGAACAGGATGAGGTCCTCGAACAGGAAGACGTGTCGGAGGTACTTCCTGCGTCCGCACCACACGATGAACTCGTCCTGACACCTCAGCTGGCCCTGTTCCTTCAGGTTTACCTACAAACCCAAACGGAAACGCGTCATCTCCCGCGTCCTCGAAACCTGGAAATCAGACGTGTGACCGTTTGCTGCTTACGTCGCATCCTCTGATGGCGTCCATGGCGAGCAGGTCGTTGCCATGGCGCAGCTGGAACTTGACCATCTCCTCTGCGGTCCTGAGGTCGGCCAGTTCCTGCTCCTGAGTTTGGCTGCACTCTTTTATCAGGTCCTTCAGCAGCAGAGCGTATTTACTCATCCTCTGAATGGGCTTCAGGAGGTAAGATGCTAAGTCCATTTTGTCCTCCAGCTCCACCTGCTTATTCTGGAGGAACAACAGAGAAGAAAGATTTTATATACAGAAATACAGCAGTGCTCAGACCAAGCACGTGAATTACACGTGACTATACATGACCTATGACCTGCTGTCACTTGACTCTTTCTACAGTGTGCACTACTAAGATTCAATTACATCCAACCTCAAAACAGAATCTACAACTGCTGGGCCCTTGTGGAAGGCCCTTAACCCTTACCTGCTCAGGTGTCAGTTACTCTGGATAAGGGGGTCTGTAAAATTACATAAATGTAAATGTGATGTCTGTAACCATGAGCTATGAGGACAACAAGATCAGAAGTCTCTGTAGTTTGTGTAAAGTAATTAGATATTAAGTAAATGTACCTAATGAATTTTTAATGAATTAATCCTTTAATTAATTAATTAGTAATAATGATCTGTAATTAAATACACGCTCTAATCAATTATCTTTTTGCTATTTAAAGCCCCTTTATTACGGTAAATTATAATGAGTGTGTTTGAGATGTGCGAGTTCTTCAGCGGTTCTCCATCGCTCTGCTGTTCTTCTCTACCTGATCTGTTGCGTTGTGTTGTTAAGCGTAACTCCTCTGACGGGTGCGTCTCACCTTGAAGAAAGCGTTTCCATGGCTGCTGAGCAGGGCATCGGAGCGCGGTTTGTTTTTACTGTAGAGAGCATACATTCCAAACTGGTCCTCCTGTCAATCACACACACATACACACACATTCCTAATTATTAATACTCTTACTAACACCAGCACAGCCATGCATTCCTATGGCACCCAGATGTTTGGTAAGGACTCACGTGTCTCAGGAAGCAGGTGCTGACTGAAAGTGGAGAATGTGCACATTGCTCCAGATCCTTCAGGAAGTACTGGCTGTGGAAGTCGCACAGTTTCTCCAGGTTCCCAAAGATGATGCTGCGCTTTCCTCTGAGGTCCTGTGGCAGGTCGGGCCTCTCCATCTCTGGAAAGTAGTGTTCCATGATGTAGGTGAGGGAACGTACGTACTCTCTCTCGGTGGAGATCATCTCGTCCATGATGTGCTGGATTTTACTGCATGGAATAACGTAAAAAAAAATGTAAATATGTGCACTTTCACAGCATGTGTGTGTGTGTGTGTGTGTGTGTGTGTTTTTCACCTGCTCTGTCTCTTGTTCTCGGTGTCTCCTGGCCTTCCTGACTTAGCGAGGGTGATGGGAGGCTCCTGCTCCGTGCCAGCACCGGACTCTTCGTGTGTGGCCTCGGCAGCTTCTCCACACACGTGTTGTTGGTGAGCTCCAAGCCTTTGATGTAGACTCCCAGGTAGCCTTGGTGGGCCGAGAGCTCAGAGCTCACCATCTTCTTCATCATCTTCTTCAGAGGAGGCCTGCGGTGCCTCGCCCCGGGCTCCGAGTGACACGAGTCGATGGTGCAGTCGCTGTCCGTGTCGTCCAGCAACAGTTGGTCTCTCTCGGGAGGGAAGATAAAAGACCGGAAAAGAGAGTCGTTTTTTGAGAATGGACCTGCTGAGTAAGGTTTCACATCCTCGAATTCAAAAGTGTGTTTGATCTCGGGGAGAGAACTTCTGCTCTCTGCTCTGCAAATCCACCCCTAGTGCAGGTATTCCCCCGGGTCTGGAAGGGGTTAGAGGTGAGTCGGAAACGGGTTCCTCTGGCATCGCCGCTCTCTCTAACACCTCCTCTAGATGTTTCCGGGTCTCTTGGCACTTCATCCAGACGTGGTTCCAGTGATGAAGCTGGCGAGGGCTGCCCAACGTGGCCACTGTGTCGTTAAGAGAGCTGAAGTTCTCCAGAGAAAACTTGGTGGCCTCGTTGTGGTAGTCCTGCAACGTCTGGAGAACTTCAGGAGATAAGCTCATCATGTTCTCTTCCAAATTTAGACGCCCGAAATAGTCCTCACAGTGCGCCATCCACTGCTGAGCCTGCAAACGTTTGATTTGTTCAGATAAGGTACTAGTCATGCAGATGTAATAATGTAGGTCCACAAACAGGCTGCTTACCGAGTCGTAGAACTCATAAAGATTGATCAGGATGTCCAGCTCGTTCCTGCGGGTGTGTGCTTGCTGGAGAACTGAGCTCATGTGCTGCTTGAGCTCCAGTAAAGTGGTGCTGGACACTGGTCTGTGGGCCTGCTTCTGCTGGAGCTGAAAACAATAAAGGGACACAGTGACGCTGAAATTAATGAGAATATCAAGTTAGCTTCATCCACGAGAAACACTTACTGCTGCCTCCTCAGTGAACTGCTCCAAGCTCTGCCTCATTTCCTGCAGGGAGCTGTGGGTGAAACTGAGAGAGTCCAGAGGAGCCAGGTGCTTCTCAGCCTCCACACTGAACCAGCGCTTAATCTGTTCATTCACAAATTACTGATCATCAACGAGAAATGTACATTATTCTCAACATTTCACTTACAAACATTAAAAGGAATAAAATTATATTAATTATGTTTTTAACTCGGTCGTCTCACCCTCTCAGTCTCCTCCTGAAAGGTGCGCAACTCCAGAAGGTTCTCCAGTTCATGGAGGGATTTGTTGGACAAGATGACGAGTTTGTGAACCTCCTCGTCCATCTGGTTGTAAAGCGTGCAGGCCGAGTCCACGGCGTCCCTGAGTCCATTTACCAGAGGGAGAACGACTGATTAATGTGCGTGTGTGAGTATGAGGTATTATGTGTATAAAATATACAGTGTGTGTGTGTGTGTGTGTGTGTATATGAGAAATACAGTGTATGTGTTTGTATATTAGTGCTATGTGTGTGTATGGGATGTATAGTGTGTATGAGTGTGTGTATGATGTCGTACCTGCAGTTCTCAGTTTCACTCGTCTCCTCCTTTCTGACACGTGCAAGAAACGTTCCTCCTTCCAGTCTGAGGTAGCTCAGCTCTGAGTCCTCAAACACACACTGCATCAGGTTCCTTTGCTGGCTGATCACCTCTGACACGTCCTGCACACACACACACACACACACACACACACACACACACACACACACACACACACATGACATGGCTTGCAAACCTGATTGGTGTTCTATTAGCACAATGGATCAAGAACTGGATCTTCTGGTGAATCCTAAATCAGTGTAAACATGCACTCACACACTTATTCTCCTCACTACACTACTATTTACACATGTGACCCAATCGTGCAATCAGAGTCTGACCTTCACTGTGTCCAGGCTGCTGCTGCTGCTGTTCAGGACGTCAATGGACTTCCGCAGGGACGAGATGGCGGTGTTACAGCTGCTGCAAAACTGCTCCATTTTCTACACAACAGACACGTGTTTAGGAGGAGTTATCACCCCCCACACACACTCTTATCCGTGTGTGTGTGTGTGTGTGTGTGTGTGTGTGTGTGTGTGTATACATGTCTGAACTGTATGTAGTGGTGATGGTCGTAGGGGAAAGTGCCTTCCAGCTCTCGTGTGAGCTGAGACGAGTCAATGTGCTTCAGTAGGGCTTTCAGAGAAGTTAACACTTCACACTGAGAAACACACACACACACACACACACACACACACACACACAAACACACACACTACTTCTCAATTCAGTCTCAAAATAAATCTGTTTTTTTTTTAACCTTTCTTTCATTTTTTCTTTTATTTCTCTTTCATTTTTATTTTATCTTCCTGCCTATATTAGTCTTTTTAATCTCACTTCTTTCTCTCATTTCTTTCACAAATTTTTCTGTATTTATCACTTTATCTGTATTTCTTCCCTTTATAATTCAGCTTCTTTCTGTCAAATGTTCTCTCTCCATCTGTTCTATCTCATTATCTGTATTTCTCACTTTTTAACCCGTCTTTCTTTAATTTCTTTCTTTCTTTGTATCTCAGACTCTCCCTATTTCTCTTTAATATCTCATATATTTATCTCTTTTTGGCTCTGTCATTTATTCTTTCTCATTTCTTTGTATATTATTATATTAATATATTTATTGGTGTTATTTTGGTTAATTTCCTAATGTGCTCAAAAGTTTATTAAAAAATTTTAAACAGTATAAATGTGGCTCTATCTTGGGAAAATGTTGCATCTGTAATGTCTGTACAATAATAGATTTGTCATTCTTATTCTGGTGTAACTGTAGAATTCCATCATTCCGATCGTCAGGTCAGAGAAGCTGCTCAGCAATCGCTCCGTCGTCTCTCGTGTGATTTGAGAGTAAAAGCACGGAAGCAGTAATAAAAGCTGCCTGAATGAATATAAAATCCACTCACTGGAATGGAGAAATCTCTCTCGAGCTTGAAGGCTGCTTCTTTGTCCGTGAGCAATAAAACCGAGTAAAGTGCGTTCGGGACAGAAACCTGTGTGGGGCGAGAGAGAGAAGAAAAATGTCTCTGCGTCAGAGAGAGCGATAATTAAACGCGTTATGAGGCGTCACGGTAACGGCGTACGAGGTATATGTGTTTGAGGCAGTGTGATGCTGATCAGACGGGATTACTGAAGGCTATAAAAAACACTCTGAGGTTTGACA